>NC_092328.1:39864924-39879924 GCF_036785885.1 Coffea arabica | reverse complement strand
AACCAACCCATCACTTCGCATTATCTCCATCTAAAGCTAAAGAACCAGTCAAGATGTGACCGATATATCACATCCTTGCAGCAACTGAAATTTTTTTTATGTTCTTGCAAAAATAAATATGATTTTAAGTTGGAAAGCAAAATAGAGAAGAAAGCTGTGGATAAATGGAAGGATGAGAGAAAGAGAAAAAATATCTATGATATAGAATTCCAATATGTAAGGTCTATGAGTGATCTCATAAAAGGCAGTGTAATAAAGCATCAATACTGATTCATCCATAATTAAATGACTCTTCTTATAGAACATTTTATAGTAGAACATTATAGAACAAAACAAAAAAAATAAAGAGTTTCGAGACAATAAAGACTGAGAAAATTGACTCAAAAACAAATTTCATTACTAAGCTCCGTTGTAAAATTTGGACCTAAACATTAAAGTAAGAAGTGATGGGAACGATGGAAACTGTGAATCCAAAAGATTTTATTAAAATGAATCTTAATGATTCGCCGGTCGGGATGGCGGAACAAACCGGAGACCAATTCATCTATTCTGAGAAGTAACGAGATAATCCTAAAATTGAAATGGAAGAGTAAATATTCGCCCGCGAAAACTTTCTTTTTTTAATTCCTAAATTTGAACGATAAAAAAAAATTATAAAAAAATAACAATATGATTTCTAAAATAAAAAATCTACTCAAACAAGATACACAAATTACTTATATAGTAGATGAAATCTCAAAAAATCCCACGATTCAATATATTAAATTTAAAAATACATGTCTATTTTATTAATTAATGAAAATTGTATCTTACCTCAAATTCAAATTTTTTATTTTTGAATCCTTTTATTCAAATTCGCGAGGAGCCAGATGAGAAGAAATTCTCACGTCTGGTTCTGTAGTAGAGATGTAATTCAGAAAGAACCATCAACTATAACCCCAAAAGAACCAGATTCCGTAAACAACATAGAGGAAGAATGAAAGGAATATCTTATCGAGGGAATCGTATATGTTTCGGTAAATTTGCTCTTCAGGCACTTGAACCCGCTTGGATCACATCTAGACAGATAGAAGCAGGTCGACGAGCAATGACACGAAATGTACGCCGTGGTGGAAAAATATGGGTACGTATATTTCCAGACAAACCGATTACAGCGAGACCTGCCGAGACACGTATGGGTTCGGGGAAAGGATCCCCCGAATATTGGGTAGCTGTTGTTAAACCGGGTCGAATACTTTATGAAATGGGTGGAGTAACAGAACATATAGCTAGAAGGGCTATTTCAATAGCAGCATCCAAAATGCCTATACGGACTCAATTCATTATTTCGAGATAAAGGATAAATAAAGTAGAACCAATAGAAATGAGTCTTGGAAAATTGCAATTTTTTTATTTTAGACAAAGAATATTTCTTTTTTTTCTTCGTCCTTTGCATTGAAAGAACAGATTTCAAAATGATATGATTCAACCTCAAACCCATTTAAATGTAGCAGATAACAGCGGGGCTCGAGAATTGATGTGTATTCGAATCATAGGAGCTAGCAATCGTCGATATGCTCATATTGGTAATGTTATTGTTGCTGTGATTAAAGAAGCAGTACCAAATATGCCCCTAGAAAGGTCAGAAGTCGTCAGGGCTGTAATTGTGCGTACCTGTAAAGAACTCAAACGTGACAATGGTATGATAATACGATATGATGACAACGCTGCAGTTGTTATTGACCAAGAAGGAAATCCAAAAGGAACTCGAATTTTTGGCGCGATCGCCCGGGAGTTGAGACAATTAAATTTTACTAAAATAGTCTCATTAGCTCCCGAGGTATTATACGATCGTGATATGTTTAAAGCGGGGTATTTGAAAGAAATAGATTAAGAAATAGATTGTATCTCACGTATATACCTTTATTAATTACTCATAAACAAACAAATTAAGTAAAAAAAAAGAAAAGCATGTTGATTATATCAATTTTTGAGTCACTAACAATTATAGTTAATCATGGGTAGGGACACTGTTGCTGAGATAATAACCTCTATACGAAATGCTGATATGGATAAAAAAAGAGTGGTTCGAATAACATCTACTAATATTACCGAAAATATCGTTAAAATACTTTTACGAGAAGGTTTTATCGAAAATGCGAGAAAACATCGAGAAAATAACAAATATTTTTTGGTTTTAACACTGCGACATAGAAGGAACAGGAAAGGGCCCTATAGAATATTTTAAATTTAAAACGGATCAGTCGACCCGATCTACGAATTTATGCTAACTCTCAACGAATTCCTCAAATTTTAGGTGGGATGGGGATTGTAATTATTTCTACTTCTCGAGGAATAATGACAGACCGAGAGGCTCGACTAGAAGGAATCGGTGGAGAAATTTTGTGTTATATATGGTAATCTTTTTAATATACAAATTAGATTCAAAACTTACTATTTTGAATTGTAAAAAAAAAAAAAGAAAAGGAACGAGTTGTCTAATATTGTTCCTCCTCCATTAGTTGATACTTCAAGGGGGCTTTACCTGGAATGAAAGAACAAAAATGGACTCATGAAGGTTTAATTACCGAATCGCTTCCCAATGGCATGTTCCGGGTTTGTTTAGATAATGAAGATCTGATTCTAGGTTATGTTTCAGGAAAGATCCGACGCAGTTTTATCCGGATACTACCAGGAGATAGAGTCAAAATTGAAGTAAGTCGTTATGATTCAACCAGAGGACGCATAATTTATCGACTCCGCAACAAGGATTCAAAGGATTAAGTGATTTTTTAACTTGAACATTCCTTTCGCGAGAATATGATTCAAGATGCAAAATCTAAAGAAACTTATTTTCTTCCAACCAAGAAGTAGATTCAAATTTAAGAGAAGGAATGACAAATATGAAAATAAGAGCTTCTGTTCGTAAAATTTGTGACAAATGTCGACTAATCCGCAGGCGAGGGCGAATTATAGTAATTTGTTCCAACCCGAGACATAAACAAAGACAGGGATAATCAGACTCGCTAAAGCAAGTGATACATAAATAAGGAATCTTTTTTAACATGAAATGGATATATCCATATATCTCTGACTCATATTTATGAGATGATAAAATATGGCAAAAGCTATACCGAGAGTTGGTTCACGTAAGAACGGACGTATTAGTTCACGTAAGAGTGCGCGTAGAATACCAAAGGGAGTTATTCATGTTCAAGCAAGTTTTCATAATACCATTGTCACTGTTACAGATGTACGGGGTCGAGTGGTTTCTTGGTACTCCGCCGGTACTTGTGGATTCAGAGGTACGAGAAGAGGGACACCATTTGCTGCTCAAACCGCAGCAGCAAATGCTATTCGTACAGTAGTGGATCAAGGTATGCAACGAGCAGAAGTCATGATAAAAGGTCCCGGCCTTGGGAGAGACGCAGCGCTTCGAGCTATTCGTAGAAGTGGTATAGTATTAACTTTCGTACGAGATGTAACTCCTATGCCACATAATGGCTGTAGACCTCCCAAAAAAAGACGTGTGTAGAAATGTCTATTGAAGAATTTTAAAGAAAAACAAGAGAAATAAATGATTCAATGATCTAATCAAATATTATTACTATGGTTCGAGAGAAAATAACAGTATCTACTCGGACACTAGAGTGGAAGTGTGTTGAATTAAGAACAGACAGTAAACGTCTTTATTATGGGCGTTTTATTCTGTCTCCACTGATGAAAGGTCAAGCCGACACAATAGGCATTGCAATGCGACGAGCTTTGCTTGGAGAAATAGAAGGAACATGTATCACACGTGTAAAATCTGAGAAATTCGCACATGAATATTCTACCATAGCGGGTATTCAAGAATCGGTACATGAAATCTTAATGAATTTGAAAGAAATTGTATTCAGAAGTAATCTATATGGAACTTGTGATGCATCTATTTGTGTCAGGGGTCCTGGATATGTAACTGCTCAAGATATCGTCTTACCGCCTTATGTAGAAATCGTTGATAATACACAACATATAGCTAGATTGATGGAACCAATCAATTTGTGTATTAGATTAGAAATCGAGAGAAATCGAGGATATCTTATAAAAACGCCACAGAACTTTCAAGATGGAAGTTATCCTATAGATGCTGTATTTATGCCTATTCGAAATGCGAATTATAGTATTCATTCTTATGGGAATGGGAATGAAAAACAAGAGATACTTTTTCTCGAAATATGGACAAACGGAAGTTTAACTCCGAAAGAAGCACTTCATCAAGCCTCCCGCAATTTGATTGATTTATTTATTCCATTTTTACATATGGAAGAACAAAACTCACATTTAGAGAACAATCAACACACGGTTCCTTTAGCTCCTTTTTTCTTTCATGATAAATTGGATAAACTCAGAAAAAACAAAAAAAAAATAGCATTAAAATCGATTTTTATTGACCAATCAGAATTGCCCCCAAGGATCTACAATTGCCTCAAAAGGTCCAATATATATACATTATTGGACCTTTTGAATAATAGTCAAGAAGATCTTATGAAAATTGAACATTTCCACATAGAAGATGTAAAAGAGATATTGGGCATTCTCGAAAAACAGTTGGTAATTTTTTTACCGAAAAAATAAGTTTCAAATCTATTGAATTTCTTTCGTCTTTTTTTTTTTTAGATGAAAATAGGTTTTGAATCGTTAATAAATTCATATATTCTATTTTAGAATATAGAGTCAAAATTGAATATGTGTATCTAGGGAGAATTCACTTTGAAGCGACTATTCCCTAGATACACATATTTCACAATTGAATTAAAAAAGACCCAAAGTTAGGGATTTATCAATAGGTAATGTTGCACCAATGCCCAACCAAAGGGCGACTGCGGTACCAATCAAAAAGACAGTTGTCGCTACTGGACGACGAAATGGATTTTGAAATTTATTAACATTCTCTAAAAAGGGTACTGTTAATAATCCCGTAGGTACTGAAACCATTAAAAGAACACCCAACAATTTATTTGGTACTGTACGAAGTATTTGAAATACGGGAAAGAAATACCATTCCGGTAATATTTCCAAAGGAGTTGCAAATGGATCTGTCGGTTCACCAACCATTGATGGTTCTAGAACCGCTAAGCCTACGTTACATGCAATAGTACCTAGAATTACTACTGGAAAAATATATAACAGATCGTTGGGCCATGCGGGCTCTCCATAATAATTATGACCCATACCTTTAGCCAATTTAGCTCTTAATACAGGATCATTCAAGTCAGGCTTTTTTGTTATTGGGATAGGTGAATTTTTATGGATCCATCCCCCGAAGGAACCGGACATGATAATTTTTCATCATCCGGCTCAAGCAAGAATCAAAAGAACCAAACCGGCTAAAGTTTACCTATATCCATACATATATAAAGGGTTCAATGTAAGAAAAATTTTACTGAATTCTTTTTCCGGAGTTGCAAATATCGATTCCAAAGAATTCAGTTCTTACAAGTAAATACTCAATACCCAAGTAGGCTTACAAAATTAATCATGATATGATCAAGTGCTTTCTGGGTCGTCTCAGACCTTACGATTGGTATTTATTCCCCAAATATTTGTAAATACACACAAAAGGTTTACTTGTTACTAATATAGTCTAACCTCTGTTCTCCTTTAGACCCCCTGTTTCACTCCGATAGTATTATGTCATATCAATGCAGAGGAAATGAATGCATTTTCATACTATTAAATCTTAAGTTAAGTGAAATAGATAAACTATATTTTTTTTAGTTTATCTATTTCACTTATTATACTGGATCTTACGGAGCCTGCTCATGTACAACATGATTCGGATCTGATCATAGAAATAATTCTCTTCAAGCGAACCAGCTTATCCTCCCCTCTGTATAAGGCTTACGCGGTGGTTGGAACAAAGACACATTTGATTGTGAATTCCAATTCCAATGTGGTAGGCCTATAACTACACAGACTAATCAACAGTTCAAGTCACACACTCCCATAATCCACTTTCTCTTCAGAGAATTCCCTTCGACCCACAGTCTTATTTATTTGACAGGAATAGTTGAAGGGAGATATCCAAATACATGTCTTATTATTTTCAATAATCCATACTTATAGCAATGAAATACTATATATTCCTCCTCCAAATGATAAATGATTTATTTATTACAAAATTATATGATATATCTTCTCTATAAAGGGCCAGAAATACCTTGTTTACGTATCATTGGAAAGTGCATTAACATAAATACGGCAGTAAGAAGCGGCAATACAAAAGTGTGTAAACTATAAAAACGAGTCAAGGTGGATTGTCCCACACTAGCACTTCCGCGCAATAATTCTACCAAAGGAGATCCTATTACAGGAATAGCTTCAGGTACACCTGTTACAATTTTTACTGCCCAATAACCGATTTGGTCCCGAGGTAAGGAATAACCAGTTACACCAAAAGATGCGGTCAATACAGCCAGAACCACACCTGTAACCCAAGTCAATTCGCGAGGTTTTTTAAATCCACCGGTGAGATACACACGAAATACATGAAGAATCATCATTAGGACCATCATACTTGCTGACCATCAATGAACTGACCGTATTAACCAACCAAAGTTAGCTTCAGTCATTATGTATTGAACAGAAGCAAAAGCCTCAGTAACAGTTGGATGGTAGTAAAAAGTCATAGCAAATCCCGTAGCAACTTGGACTAAAAAACAAGTAAGCGTAATTCCCCCTAAGCAATAAAATATATTGACGTGGGGAGGAACGTATTTACTAGTTATATCATCTGCAATCGTTTGAATCTCGAGACGTTCTTCGAACCAATCATAGACTTTATTGAGATAGGTGGAACCCCCCCTGAGAACCGTATGTGAGACTTCCATCTCGTACAGCTCAAGCAAAAATACCCCAATACTATTTCCAACGGATATGTAATAGAAAGTTTGAAACTTTTTTTGAATCAAAGATTCAATCTTCTCTGAAGGTATGAAAGAAGAAAAACTCGAAAGCTCTTCCTTGTTTGGGGCGATAATACCCAAATCTCAAGTTGGCTCAGTCGTCTTTCTTACGGGCCTCTTGAATCCTCTCCTTTCCTATTTCATTGTTCTATTTATATATAATGTTTATTATTTGTTTTTTTATTGTATTAATAGGAATTTTCTTGTTAAGAACCCTATGAATTGATTTTAAAACCTCAGATTCATACTAGAAACGCGATGATTCAATAAAAAAAACTCTAACTTAAGTCAAAGATTTCCTGAGTAAGAATACTTGGACCATCACTTATTCCACGAATAGATAGAATGATTAAAAACTCAAAGAAATTTTTGTCTTTTTGTCAAAATCGAAATAGAAGAAAAACCTTTCGATTTATATTTATAAAATTGAATTCCTTTTGAAAATTGAAAATTTTTTGAGTCCGGATATGATAGAGGTCTGAACATTAAGTATGAATCATAGTTCAAATATTTCTTAATCTATTCTGTATATTCCGTGTTCCAGATACTAAAATAAATATCCGACGAAGTAGAACCATCTCTATCAAGATGACAGACCCATTCTCTGTAATATCAATAGGATCAATTATAACAAGTCACACACTCATATTCCGGAAATACAGAAACAAAGAAATTTTGCGATCGAACTCCCAAAATAGAATGGGCTCGAAATCCGAGCTCTAAATGATTGATTTTATTTTGGATTCAAAAGCTAGAACTTGGGAGTTCTTATAGCTCTAATTCATTGAAATTCCATCCAATAAAATGGAAGAATTATAAATCTCCAAAATAATAGATAGAAATACCGCAAATAGAGCCATTGCGACACCCATCAAAGGGGTTGTTCCCCACCCCGGAGCTACTTTACCATATTCTGAATTCAATGGTTTTAATAAACTCCCTACAGTAGTTCGTCTTAGACCAGATCTAGAACTGTTATCAACAGTTTGTGTAGCCATAAATCCTATTGTATTCATTGAGATCTGTTGACTTTGTATACCATTCCGTTGTAAATAAACGATCTTATCATAGATCCATTGGGGTCTTGAAATTATATAAATAATAATGGAAACAGCAACCCTAGTAGCCATCTTTATATCTGGTGTACTTGTAAGTTTTACCGGGTACGCCTTATATACCGCTTTTGGGCAACCTTCTCAACAACTAAGAGATCCGTTTGAGGAACATGGGGACTAGTTGAAGTAATGAGCCTCCCAATATTGGGAGGCTCATTACTTCAATTTCAATTGAGATAATGAAAAATCATTTTATCTTTTTAGTTGGAACTTTAGGAGGTTCTCGAAAAAAGATAGCGAAAAAAATTATCCCTAGAGTCGAGACTAAGAGGAATGTATAAACCAGTGCTTCCATAGATTCGATCGCGGTTTACAATTACAATTATAGCTTCCATACCTGTTTGTTTATTTTTTTTTGGGGGGGGGGGGTTCTCTCCCGTATAAAGAAAGAGAAAAAGTAAAAAAGTGGTCAAGATTTCTCGGGTATCTTATGACAAATTCCAAAAAGAAAATCGAGGCAAAAGATACCAAAGCAGTGTTGTATCAGACTGCCTGTCTTCTTGTAGTTGGATCCCCAATTTTTTGGAATGCTCCAAATTCGACTTGAGCATCCAAATCCGGGTCAATACCAGCAAAAACATCTCTGAACAAGGTTCTAGCACCATGCCAAATGTGTCCAAAAAAGAAGAGCAAAGCAAATGAAGCATGTCCAAAAGTAAACCAACCCCTTGGACTGCTACGAAAAACACCATCGGATTTCAAAGTAGCACGATCTAATTCAAAAATTTCACCCAATTGAGCGTGCCTAGCATATTTTTTCACAGTAGCAGGATCGCTATAACTGACTCCATTGAGTTCGCCGCCGTAGAATTCAACAGTTACACCTACTTGTTCAACACTATACTTTGATTCTGCCCTTCTAAAAGGAACATCCGCTCTAACAATTCCGTCGCCGTCTATCAAAACGACTGGAAATGTTTCAAAAAAAGTAGGCATACAACGTACAAAAAGTTCCCGCCCTTCTTTATCTCTAAAGATAGGGTGTCCCAACCATCCAATCGCTATTCCATCCCCGTTATCCATCGAACCTGCCCTGAATAATCCCCCTTTTGCCGGATTATTTCCGATGTAATCATAAAAAGCTAATTTTTCAGGAATTTTAGACCAGGCTTCTGATAAACTTTGATTTTCTGCTAGTCCAGCACTAACTCTTCGATATATCTCTTGTTGAAAGTACCCCTGATCCCATTGATAACGAGTGGGCCCAAATAATTCGATCGGAGTAGTTGCTGAACCATACCACATAGTTCCGGCAACAACAAAAGCCGTAAAAAAGACAGCAGCGATACTACTGGAAAGGACGGTTTCAATATTTCCCATACACAATCCCTTGTATAGGCGTTGTGGTGGGCGGACGCTAAGATGGAATAACCCCGCTAATATGCCCAATGTCCCTGCTGCAATGTGATGAGAGACTATTCCTCCCGGAACAAAAGGATCAAAACCTTCCACGCCCCATGCCGGATTTATGGGTTGTACTTTGCCCGTTAGTCCATAAGGATCGGACACCCATATTCCAAAACCATATAAGCCTGTTACATGAAATGCACCAAAACCAAAGCAAGCCACTCCTGAAAGAAATAAATGAATTCCAAAGATCTTGGGCAAATCCAAAGAAGGTTTTCCTGTACGTTCATCGCAAAATATTTCTAGATCCCAATATACCCAATGCCAGATGGCTGCCAAAAAGCATAAACCAGAAAACACAATATGTGCCCCCGCTACACCTTCGTAACTCCAAATACCCGCATTCGTTACAGTTCCCCCTGTGATACTCCAACCGCCCCATGAATTGGTAATTCCTAAACGAGTCATAAAGGGTATAACAAACATACCCTGTCTCCACATTGGATCAACAACAGGATCGGAAGGATCAAAAACTGCTAATTCATATAGAGCCATCGAACCAGCCCAACCAGCAACCAGAGCTGTATGCATTATATGAACAGAAAGCAAGCGGCCGGGATCATTCAATACAACAGTATGAACGCGATACCAAGGCAAACCCATGGAAATACCCCTTTATCAAAGCTAAATAGACACTGCGTAACTTTATTGCATTGGAAAAGACTCTACTATAACTATCCTATGACCCCCCTGTTCGGTGGATTATTCAGAATAGGGATTAATATTTGTTCTATTCTTTTGGTAATAAAATAATGGAACAATTCTCTTTGTAGGAACAAAGAGAAGCAAATTTATTCTATACTCGATAAGTAACAATACGCAATGGGGGTTGGATTCCATTGTGTATGAGTGAATGTGTACATACTTATTCATCGCCCTATTCATAATAATTTGCAAATTTGACTTTATTCATTTTGTTTTTCTTTATGACTTTTTCTATAACTATAATCTATGGATAAAATAAATACGATAAAAGCCAATATATATTATAAGGACAATAATAATCATATTATTACGTTTCTACATCAAAGTGAAATACAGTACTTTGTTCTTTTTTCTTTCATTTAATGCCTATTGGTGTTCCAAAAGTACCTTTCCGAAGTCCTGGAGAGGAAGATGCATCTTGGGTTGACATATAGTGCGACTTGTCAGACATATTGGGTCCTATGGGATTTCCCCGTTTTCTCCCCCGATTGAGATATCCTCAGTTTCACCCGAGAAAGATTCATTGAATCAGCAAAAATTTGGAGCGTGAAGTGCAATTAGATCCATTTTGGAGATTAATATTAGTTCGAATAATTTATGGTTAGTTTGGTTGGACTAAATAAAAAAGAAAAAATGAAATATCCAGGCTCCGTTTAGAAAAACCCAATTCGATTGGTAATATATCTATAATTACTAGTTCTGTCATAAATGATTCCGATTTGACTTATTTGTCAAGCGGGTTACTAAATACTTGGTAGAAAGTATGAAAAAAATTGAAAAAAAAAAACAGAAAAAAGTCATAACAAAAAGAAATGGTAATGGGGCCTTTGTCCTATATGTGCAAATGAAAATCGGGTGAATCTTTACCCGGAGTAGAGCATAAACCTAAAAAGATGAAAGAGACCCACTCAGGAACAAGAGAATACCATTGTGATTTGGATTGATTTTCGATGAAACAATACATCAATGAGAAGTTAATTAGATGGGTTTAGTGACTTTTTTATTATATTTAGAAATATTAAAAAAAAAAGTAAAAACTCGTGTTTATTGAAGAAGAAAAAAGCCTTTCGTTAGAAGTCAGAAAGAACCTGTTATGAGAAAAGAAAAAGGACTGGAATCTATACATTGATTCTTTTTTTTCGCAATTTTTTTGAACCGTATGCACCAAAAGGTGCATGTACGGTTTCTAAGGAATATACCTGTACCCTAATCAACCGACTTTATCGAGAAAGATTACTTTTTTTAGGCCAAGCAGTTGATAGCGAGATCTCAAATCAACTTATTGGTCTTATGATATATCTCAGTATCGAAGATGATACCAAAGATCTGTATTTGTTTATAAACTCTCCCGGCGGATGGGTAATCCCCGGAGTAGCTATTTATGATACTATGCAATTTGTACGACCAGATGTCCATACAATATGCATGGGGTTAGCCGCTTCAATGGGATCTTTTATCCTGGTTGGGGGAGAAATTACCAAACGTCTAGCATGCCCTCACGCTTGGCGCCAATGAGGTTTTTATTTGAGAGAAATTAAAGAAGACTATGCCTTCGCCCTATGAAATATGAATATTAAGTAATAATAGCATGGCACTTCGAATTCGATACGAGAAAAGTTTGCATTGTCAAAAAATTAGATTATGTATCGAAAGGGTGGTATGAGAGAAAGGATATTTTCGATTTTATCTTATTTATTGGGAGTCCACTTCAGCGTCACAAACCTTTTTGTTTTTATTTTGGAAGACTCTTAACAATATTTATGTTATGTAAAGAGAGTGAAAAAAGATTTTTCCTCATTTGATTGCATCAAAAAGAAACTTTGGGATTGCTGAATCACAGACAAAAAAATAATATAAATTAATATAAATATATAAGGCAACGGAGCCATCATAGTATTTTTTGACTATTTGGAAAGGAAGGGTGGCATTTTGATCAGTTAACCATCTGGTCTGATATATTCTTCTCTTTCTTCAATGGAAGGGAAGGGTCAATTTTATTGTAGAGCCGTATGCAATGCACAAAAGATAAAAGATGCCCGTACGGTTGTTCAATTCTATCCTTTTCCTATTATTATTTATCTTTCTTTTCTCTTCCGAGATAGAGGAACTTTTTATTATGTTATATCATCAGGGTAATGATCCATCAACCTGCTAGTTCGTTTTATGAGGCACAAACGGGAGAATTTATCCTGGAAGCGGAAGAACTGCTGAAACTGCGTGAAACCCTCACAAGGGTTTATGTACAAAGAACGGGCAAACCTTTATGGGTTGTATCCGAAGACATGGAAAGAGATGTTTTTATGTCAGCAACAGAAGCACAAGCTTATGGAATTGTTGATCTTGTAGCGGTTGAATGAAAATAACATGGATTTCACGAAAATCCGCGATTTGAGATTTTATCTCTGACTTTAATATTCTATTACATATTTATTAATATAGAAGTAATTCATAATCATCCGGTTAGGATCAATCTAAACCAGTCCATTATGTATACAATTCAACATGCCAACTATTAAACAACTTATTAGAAATGCAAGACAGCCAATAAGAAATGTCATGAAATCCCCCGCCCTTCGGGGATGCCCTCAGCGTCGAGGAACATGTACTCGGGTGTATGTGCGACTCGTTTAGATCATATCATGAGCAGGCACAAAAGTAAAAAAACAACCTCTCCAGTATCAATGATACGTACCGGCGAATATAATATGGAAGAGGGGACTCCATTTACTATCTAAAAAAATAAGACAATCTATCATATCCCTCCATTGTGTATGAATTTTATGGTTTCCATTGGTGCAAATCCAATAATGATGAGAAGCAATTCTCCATTGGTAACAAACGGTTATCCATTAAGCGGAGAAATTTTTATTTAAAAAGTATAAAGAGTAGGCCTTATTCTGACAAGAACGGACTAAGAGGGTCAGCTACCCAGCTAATTTTCATAAAAAAATACCGTTACGGTATAGGTAGATCTCGTTGTGAAAGACCTATTACTAGATAATTCATGGGTAGAGCCAAGGAGGATTAACTATACAAGTTATCAATAACGTTGATTAAATGAAGTAAAGGCTCCGGTGTATAGAAAAGACCTCACCGTTTATGAAGTCACCATAGAAACGATGGAATCCACTATTTCTTTATCTGTCTATTTACTTTGATTTTTTACACTTATAGCGCAGAATACAATTTCTTATTTTTTTCTTAATTTCGCCTAAAACAAAAAAAAAAAAAAAAAATCGTGGTCGGGAAGGTTATAGCAGCCAAAGCCATTGGAATTTTTACTTTATACATTGGAAAAATTCGTTTTGTTATTAATAGATTAGGAAAGGGCAAAAGAATAACTGAAAGAAAAGAAATCAATTAGTTATTCTTCAAAGTTTCAACTGTTCAATGACTAGAATTAGACGGGGATATATAGGTCGGAGACGTAGAACAAAAATTCATTTATTTGCATCAAGCTTTCGGGGGGCCCATTCAAGACTTACGCGAACTATTACTCAACAAAAAATATAAGCTTTGGTTTCGGCTCATCGAGATCGGGATAGTAAAAAGAGAAATTTTCGTCGTTTGTGGATCATTCGGATAAACGCAATAATTCGTGAAAGAGTAGTAGAACGGGCACTATCCTATAGTTATAGTAGATTAATACACGATCTGTACAAGAGATAGCTGCTTCTTAATCGTAAAATACTTGCACAAATAGCTATATCAAATAGGAATTGTCTTTATATGATTTCCAATGAGTTATATAAATATAAAGAAGTCGATTGTAAAGAATCCGGTGGAATAATTTAAACAGACTTTCCCGGAGTTCATTCTCCGGGAAAGTAGAGTCAAAATTACTATAATAAAAAATGCTAAAGTAGTCAAAATCAATGAATGCGTTCAAGAAAAAAAGCTTTCTCCAATTCGTTTTTGTTCTTACGACACGATAATCAAATCTGGATTCTCGGAAAAACACTAATTTGTGTTTGAGTTCGGATTAAAATTATGATTCAAGTGAAAAAAGAGTAAGCCTATTTATTTCTAGTTCTAAGACCAGTAGTTCTAGCAGTCGACTCGGTTCTTTCAAACTGTTTCTCATTATTCAGAAAGGGTAACAAAGATAAAATACGAGCTTGTTTTATAGCAACAGTAATTAATCGTTGTTGTTTCAAGGTCAATCTATTCACCCGTCTGGATAATATTTTTCCTTGTTCACTAATAAATCGACTAATTAAACTCATGTTTCTATAATCAATTTGATCCCCCGATTGAATCGGGGGCAAACGCCTACGAACAGATCGCTTGGATTTAAGAAAAGATCGTTTGGATTTATCCATGGTTTGTTTTAGTTTATTCCTTATCCCGAAAATCCTAGTTCTTAAGTCTAATTCATTTTAACGCTATTCTAAATAGAATTTTTTTCTTTTCTATTTAAATATGTTATATATAATGCCATTTTGTCCCTTTCCTTGAAAGGGTAAGATATAGATACTCAGCTCGATCTATTTCTTTATCTCCCCATGAACCGTATGCTTGTAACAATAGGGACAGAATTTTTTCAATTCTAATCGATTGGGTGTATTGTGCCGGTTCTTTTGAGTAATATATCTGGAAATTCCCGTTGATACCTTATTAACACTGTTTCGAACACAATCGGTACATTCCAAAATCACCGTTACTCGTACGTCTTTACCCTTGGCCATGAACCCACCTTGGATTTTTTATTTACTCAACTCGTCTATTTTCGATTCAATATTAAGAAGAAAGGAAGGAAAAAAAATAGAAGTTACTAACTCGAAATCCAATTATAAAAACTATAGTAAATGAAAGTCATAGTAAATAATAAGGAATATAAAAATTTC
>NC_092328.1:39832424-39842424 GCF_036785885.1 Coffea arabica | reverse complement strand
ATAACCAACCCATCACTTCGCATTATCTCCATCTAAAGCTAAAGAACCAGTCAAGATGTGACCGATATATCACATCCTTGCAGCAACTGAAATTTTTTTTATGTTCTTGCAAAAATAAATATGATTTTAAGTTGGAAAGCAAAATAGAGAAGAAAGCTGTGGATAAATGGAAGGATGAGAGAAAGAGAAAAAATATCTATGATATAGAATTCCAATATGTAAGGTCTATGAGTGATCTCATAAAAGGCAGTGTAATAAAGCATCAATACTGATTCATCCATAATTAAATGACTCTTCTTATAGAACATTTTATAGTAGAACATTATAGAACAAAACAAAAAAAATAAAGAGTTTCGAGACAATAAAGACTGAGAAAATTGACTCAAAAACAAATTTCATTACTAAGCTCCGTTGTAAAATTTGGACCTAAACATTAAAGTAAGAAGTGATGGGAACGATGGAAACTGTGAATCCAAAAGATTTTATTAAAATGAATCTTAATGATTCGCCGGTCGGGATGGCGGAACAAACCGGAGACCAATTCATCTATTCTGAGAAGTAACGAGATAATCCTAAAATTGAAATGGAAGAGTAAATATTCGCCCGCGAAAACTTTCTTTTTTTAATTCCTAAATTTGAACGATAAAAAAAAATTATAAAAAAATAACAATATGATTTCTAAAATAAAAAATCTACTCAAACAAGATACACAAATTACTTATATAGTAGATGAAATCTCAAAAAATCCCACGATTCAATATATTAAATTTAAAAATACATGTCTATTTTATTAATTAATGAAAATTGTATCTTACCTCAAATTCAAATTTTTTATTTTTGAATCCTTTTATTCAAATTCGCGAGGAGCCAGATGAGAAGAAATTCTCACGTCTGGTTCTGTAGTAGAGATGTAATTCAGAAAGAACCATCAACTATAACCCCAAAAGAACCAGATTCCGTAAACAACATAGAGGAAGAATGAAAGGAATATCTTATCGAGGGAATCGTATATGTTTCGGTAAATTTGCTCTTCAGGCACTTGAACCCGCTTGGATCACATCTAGACAGATAGAAGCAGGTCGACGAGCAATGACACGAAATGTACGCCGTGGTGGAAAAATATGGGTACGTATATTTCCAGACAAACCGATTACAGCGAGACCTGCCGAGACACGTATGGGTTCGGGGAAAGGATCCCCCGAATATTGGGTAGCTGTTGTTAAACCGGGTCGAATACTTTATGAAATGGGTGGAGTAACAGAACATATAGCTAGAAGGGCTATTTCAATAGCAGCATCCAAAATGCCTATACGGACTCAATTCATTATTTCGAGATAAAGGATAAATAAAGTAGAACCAATAGAAATGAGTCTTGGAAAATTGCAATTTTTTTATTTTAGACAAAGAATATTTCTTTTTTTTCTTCGTCCTTTGCATTGAAAGAACAGATTTCAAAATGATATGATTCAACCTCAAACCCATTTAAATGTAGCAGATAACAGCGGGGCTCGAGAATTGATGTGTATTCGAATCATAGGAGCTAGCAATCGTCGATATGCTCATATTGGTAATGTTATTGTTGCTGTGATTAAAGAAGCAGTACCAAATATGCCCCTAGAAAGGTCAGAAGTCGTCAGGGCTGTAATTGTGCGTACCTGTAAAGAACTCAAACGTGACAATGGTATGATAATACGATATGATGACAACGCTGCAGTTGTTATTGACCAAGAAGGAAATCCAAAAGGAACTCGAATTTTTGGCGCGATCGCCCGGGAGTTGAGACAATTAAATTTTACTAAAATAGTCTCATTAGCTCCCGAGGTATTATACGATCGTGATATGTTTAAAGCGGGGTATTTGAAAGAAATAGATTAAGAAATAGATTGTATCTCACGTATATACCTTTATTAATTACTCATAAACAAACAAATTAAGTAAAAAAAAAGAAAAGCATGTTGATTATATCAATTTTTGAGTCACTAACAATTATAGTTAATCATGGGTAGGGACACTGTTGCTGAGATAATAACCTCTATACGAAATGCTGATATGGATAAAAAAAGAGTGGTTCGAATAACATCTACTAATATTACCGAAAATATCGTTAAAATACTTTTACGAGAAGGTTTTATCGAAAATGCGAGAAAACATCGAGAAAATAACAAATATTTTTTGGTTTTAACACTGCGACATAGAAGGAACAGGAAAGGGCCCTATAGAATATTTTAAATTTAAAACGGATCAGTCGACCCGATCTACGAATTTATGCTAACTCTCAACGAATTCCTCAAATTTTAGGTGGGATGGGGATTGTAATTATTTCTACTTCTCGAGGAATAATGACAGACCGAGAGGCTCGACTAGAAGGAATCGGTGGAGAAATTTTGTGTTATATATGGTAATCTTTTTAATATACAAATTAGATTCAAAACTTACTATTTTGAATTGTAAAAAAAAAAAAAGAAAAGGAACGAGTTGTCTAATATTGTTCCTCCTCCATTAGTTGATACTTCAAGGGGGCTTTACCTGGAATGAAAGAACAAAAATGGACTCATGAAGGTTTAATTACCGAATCGCTTCCCAATGGCATGTTCCGGGTTTGTTTAGATAATGAAGATCTGATTCTAGGTTATGTTTCAGGAAAGATCCGACGCAGTTTTATCCGGATACTACCAGGAGATAGAGTCAAAATTGAAGTAAGTCGTTATGATTCAACCAGAGGACGCATAATTTATCGACTCCGCAACAAGGATTCAAAGGATTAAGTGATTTTTTAACTTGAACATTCCTTTCGCGAGAATATGATTCAAGATGCAAAATCTAAAGAAACTTATTTTCTTCCAACCAAGAAGTAGATTCAAATTTAAGAGAAGGAATGACAAATATGAAAATAAGAGCTTCTGTTCGTAAAATTTGTGACAAATGTCGACTAATCCGCAGGCGAGGGCGAATTATAGTAATTTGTTCCAACCCGAGACATAAACAAAGACAGGGATAATCAGACTCGCTAAAGCAAGTGATACATAAATAAGGAATCTTTTTTAACATGAAATGGATATATCCATATATCTCTGACTCATATTTATGAGATGATAAAATATGGCAAAAGCTATACCGAGAGTTGGTTCACGTAAGAACGGACGTATTAGTTCACGTAAGAGTGCGCGTAGAATACCAAAGGGAGTTATTCATGTTCAAGCAAGTTTTCATAATACCATTGTCACTGTTACAGATGTACGGGGTCGAGTGGTTTCTTGGTACTCCGCCGGTACTTGTGGATTCAGAGGTACGAGAAGAGGGACACCATTTGCTGCTCAAACCGCAGCAGCAAATGCTATTCGTACAGTAGTGGATCAAGGTATGCAACGAGCAGAAGTCATGATAAAAGGTCCCGGCCTTGGGAGAGACGCAGCGCTTCGAGCTATTCGTAGAAGTGGTATAGTATTAACTTTCGTACGAGATGTAACTCCTATGCCACATAATGGCTGTAGACCTCCCAAAAAAAGACGTGTGTAGAAATGTCTATTGAAGAATTTTAAAGAAAAACAAGAGAAATAAATGATTCAATGATCTAATCAAATATTATTACTATGGTTCGAGAGAAAATAACAGTATCTACTCGGACACTAGAGTGGAAGTGTGTTGAATTAAGAACAGACAGTAAACGTCTTTATTATGGGCGTTTTATTCTGTCTCCACTGATGAAAGGTCAAGCCGACACAATAGGCATTGCAATGCGACGAGCTTTGCTTGGAGAAATAGAAGGAACATGTATCACACGTGTAAAATCTGAGAAATTCGCACATGAATATTCTACCATAGCGGGTATTCAAGAATCGGTACATGAAATCTTAATGAATTTGAAAGAAATTGTATTCAGAAGTAATCTATATGGAACTTGTGATGCATCTATTTGTGTCAGGGGTCCTGGATATGTAACTGCTCAAGATATCGTCTTACCGCCTTATGTAGAAATCGTTGATAATACACAACATATAGCTAGATTGATGGAACCAATCAATTTGTGTATTAGATTAGAAATCGAGAGAAATCGAGGATATCTTATAAAAACGCCACAGAACTTTCAAGATGGAAGTTATCCTATAGATGCTGTATTTATGCCTATTCGAAATGCGAATTATAGTATTCATTCTTATGGGAATGGGAATGAAAAACAAGAGATACTTTTTCTCGAAATATGGACAAACGGAAGTTTAACTCCGAAAGAAGCACTTCATCAAGCCTCCCGCAATTTGATTGATTTATTTATTCCATTTTTACATATGGAAGAACAAAACTCACATTTAGAGAACAATCAACACACGGTTCCTTTAGCTCCTTTTTTCTTTCATGATAAATTGGATAAACTCAGAAAAAACAAAAAAAAAATAGCATTAAAATCGATTTTTATTGACCAATCAGAATTGCCCCCAAGGATCTACAATTGCCTCAAAAGGTCCAATATATATACATTATTGGACCTTTTGAATAATAGTCAAGAAGATCTTATGAAAATTGAACATTTCCACATAGAAGATGTAAAAGAGATATTGGGCATTCTCGAAAAACAGTTGGTAATTTTTTTACCGAAAAAATAAGTTTCAAATCTATTGAATTTCTTTCGTCTTTTTTTTTTTTAGATGAAAATAGGTTTTGAATCGTTAATAAATTCATATATTCTATTTTAGAATATAGAGTCAAAATTGAATATGTGTATCTAGGGAGAATTCACTTTGAAGCGACTATTCCCTAGATACACATATTTCACAATTGAATTAAAAAAGACCCAAAGTTAGGGATTTATCAATAGGTAATGTTGCACCAATGCCCAACCAAAGGGCGACTGCGGTACCAATCAAAAAGACAGTTGTCGCTACTGGACGACGAAATGGATTTTGAAATTTATTAACATTCTCTAAAAAGGGTACTGTTAATAATCCCGTAGGTACTGAAACCATTAAAAGAACACCCAACAATTTATTTGGTACTGTACGAAGTATTTGAAATACGGGAAAGAAATACCATTCCGGTAATATTTCCAAAGGAGTTGCAAATGGATCTGTCGGTTCACCAACCATTGATGGTTCTAGAACCGCTAAGCCTACGTTACATGCAATAGTACCTAGAATTACTACTGGAAAAATATATAACAGATCGTTGGGCCATGCGGGCTCTCCATAATAATTATGACCCATACCTTTAGCCAATTTAGCTCTTAATACAGGATCATTCAAGTCAGGCTTTTTTGTTATTGGGATAGGTGAATTTTTATGGATCCATCCCCCGAAGGAACCGGACATGATAATTTTTCATCATCCGGCTCAAGCAAGAATCAAAAGAACCAAACCGGCTAAAGTTTACCTATATCCATACATATATAAAGGGTTCAATGTAAGAAAAATTTTACTGAATTCTTTTTCCGGAGTTGCAAATATCGATTCCAAAGAATTCAGTTCTTACAAGTAAATACTCAATACCCAAGTAGGCTTACAAAATTAATCATGATATGATCAAGTGCTTTCTGGGTCGTCTCAGACCTTACGATTGGTATTTATTCCCCAAATATTTGTAAATACACACAAAAGGTTTACTTGTTACTAATATAGTCTAACCTCTGTTCTCCTTTAGACCCCCTGTTTCACTCCGATAGTATTATGTCATATCAATGCAGAGGAAATGAATGCATTTTCATACTATTAAATCTTAAGTTAAGTGAAATAGATAAACTATATTTTTTTTAGTTTATCTATTTCACTTATTATACTGGATCTTACGGAGCCTGCTCATGTACAACATGATTCGGATCTGATCATAGAAATAATTCTCTTCAAGCGAACCAGCTTATCCTCCCCTCTGTATAAGGCTTACGCGGTGGTTGGAACAAAGACACATTTGATTGTGAATTCCAATTCCAATGTGGTAGGCCTATAACTACACAGACTAATCAACAGTTCAAGTCACACACTCCCATAATCCACTTTCTCTTCAGAGAATTCCCTTCGACCCACAGTCTTATTTATTTGACAGGAATAGTTGAAGGGAGATATCCAAATACATGTCTTATTATTTTCAATAATCCATACTTATAGCAATGAAATACTATATATTCCTCCTCCAAATGATAAATGATTTATTTATTACAAAATTATATGATATATCTTCTCTATAAAGGGCCAGAAATACCTTGTTTACGTATCATTGGAAAGTGCATTAACATAAATACGGCAGTAAGAAGCGGCAATACAAAAGTGTGTAAACTATAAAAACGAGTCAAGGTGGATTGTCCCACACTAGCACTTCCGCGCAATAATTCTACCAAAGGAGATCCTATTACAGGAATAGCTTCAGGTACACCTGTTACAATTTTTACTGCCCAATAACCGATTTGGTCCCGAGGTAAGGAATAACCAGTTACACCAAAAGATGCGGTCAATACAGCCAGAACCACACCTGTAACCCAAGTCAATTCGCGAGGTTTTTTAAATCCACCGGTGAGATACACACGAAATACATGAAGAATCATCATTAGGACCATCATACTTGCTGACCATCAATGAACTGACCGTATTAACCAACCAAAGTTAGCTTCAGTCATTATGTATTGAACAGAAGCAAAAGCCTCAGTAACAGTTGGATGGTAGTAAAAAGTCATAGCAAATCCCGTAGCAACTTGGACTAAAAAACAAGTAAGCGTAATTCCCCCTAAGCAATAAAATATATTGACGTGGGGAGGAACGTATTTACTAGTTATATCATCTGCAATCGTTTGAATCTCGAGACGTTCTTCGAACCAATCATAGACTTTATTGAGATAGGTGGAACCCCCCCTGAGAACCGTATGTGAGACTTCCATCTCGTACAGCTCAAGCAAAAATACCCCAATACTATTTCCAACGGATATGTAATAGAAAGTTTGAAACTTTTTTTGAATCAAAGATTCAATCTTCTCTGAAGGTATGAAAGAAGAAAAACTCGAAAGCTCTTCCTTGTTTGGGGCGATAATACCCAAATCTCAAGTTGGCTCAGTCGTCTTTCTTACGGGCCTCTTGAATCCTCTCCTTTCCTATTTCATTGTTCTATTTATATATAATGTTTATTATTTGTTTTTTTATTGTATTAATAGGAATTTTCTTGTTAAGAACCCTATGAATTGATTTTAAAACCTCAGATTCATACTAGAAACGCGATGATTCAATAAAAAAAACTCTAACTTAAGTCAAAGATTTCCTGAGTAAGAATACTTGGACCATCACTTATTCCACGAATAGATAGAATGATTAAAAACTCAAAGAAATTTTTGTCTTTTTGTCAAAATCGAAATAGAAGAAAAACCTTTCGATTTATATTTATAAAATTGAATTCCTTTTGAAAATTGAAAATTTTTTGAGTCCGGATATGATAGAGGTCTGAACATTAAGTATGAATCATAGTTCAAATATTTCTTAATCTATTCTGTATATTCCGTGTTCCAGATACTAAAATAAATATCCGACGAAGTAGAACCATCTCTATCAAGATGACAGACCCATTCTCTGTAATATCAATAGGATCAATTATAACAAGTCACACACTCATATTCCGGAAATACAGAAACAAAGAAATTTTGCGATCGAACTCCCAAAATAGAATGGGCTCG
Source organism: Coffea arabica (assembly GCF_036785885.1). Classification (NCBI taxonomy): domain Eukaryota; kingdom Viridiplantae; phylum Streptophyta; class Magnoliopsida; order Gentianales; family Rubiaceae; genus Coffea; species Coffea arabica. The sequence goes on along the minus strand of NC_092328.1, from coordinate 39,834,788 downwards.
AAATCCGAGCTCTAAATGATTGATTTTATTTTGGATTCAAAAGCTAGAACTTGGGAGTTCTTATAGCTCTAATTCATTGAAATTCCATCCAATAAAATGGAAGAATTATAAATCTCCAAAATAATAGATAGAAATACCGCAAATAGAGCCATTGCGACACCCATCAAAGGGGTTGTTCCCCACCCCGGAGCTACTTTACCATATTCTGAATTCAATGGTTTTAATAAACTCCCTACAGTAGTTCGTCTTAGACCAGATCTAGAACTGTTATCAACAGTTTGTGTAGCCATAAATCCTATTGTATTCATTGAGATCTGTTGACTTTGTATACCATTCCGTTGTAAATAAACGATCTTATCATAGATCCATTGGGGTCTTGAAATTATATAAATAATAATGGAAACAGCAACCCTAGTAGCCATCTTTATATCTGGTGTACTTGTAAGTTTTACCGGGTACGCCTTATATACCGCTTTTGGGCAACCTTCTCAACAACTAAGAGATCCGTTTGAGGAACATGGGGACTAGTTGAAGTAATGAGCCTCCCAATATTGGGAGGCTCATTACTTCAATTTCAATTGAGATAATGAAAAATCATTTTATCTTTTTAGTTGGAACTTTAGGAGGTTCTCGAAAAAAGATAGCGAAAAAAATTATCCCTAGAGTCGAGACTAAGAGGAATGTATAAACCAGTGCTTCCATAGATTCGATCGCGGTTTACAATTACAATTATAGCTTCCATACCTGTTTGTTTATTTTTTTTTGGGGGGGGGGGGTTCTCTCCCGTATAAAGAAAGAGAAAAAGTAAAAAAGTGGTCAAGATTTCTCGGGTATCTTATGACAAATTCCAAAAAGAAAATCGAGGCAAAAGATACCAAAGCAGTGTTGTATCAGACTGCCTGTCTTCTTGTAGTTGGATCCCCAATTTTTTGGAATGCTCCAAATTCGACTTGAGCATCCAAATCCGGGTCAATACCAGCAAAAACATCTCTGAACAAGGTTCTAGCACCATGCCAAATGTGTCCAAAAAAGAAGAGCAAAGCAAATGAAGCATGTCCAAAAGTAAACCAACCCCTTGGACTGCTACGAAAAACACCATCGGATTTCAAAGTAGCACGATCTAATTCAAAAATTTCACCCAATTGAGCGTGCCTAGCATATTTTTTCACAGTAGCAGGATCGCTATAACTGACTCCATTGAGTTCGCCGCCGTAGAATTCAACAGTTACACCTACTTGTTCAACACTATACTTTGATTCTGCCCTTCTAAAAGGAACATCCGCTCTAACAATTCCGTCGCCGTCTATCAAAACGACTGGAAATGTTTCAAAAAAAGTAGGCATACAACGTACAAAAAGTTCCCGCCCTTCTTTATCTCTAAAGATAGGGTGTCCCAACCATCCAATCGCTATTCCATCCCCGTTATCCATCGAACCTGCCCTGAATAATCCCCCTTTTGCCGGATTATTTCCGATGTAATCATAAAAAGCTAATTTTTCAGGAATTTTAGACCAGGCTTCTGATAAACTTTGATTTTCTGCTAGTCCAGCACTAACTCTTCGATATATCTCTTGTTGAAAGTACCCCTGATCCCATTGATAACGAGTGGGCCCAAATAATTCGATCGGAGTAGTTGCTGAACCATACCACATAGTTCCGGCAACAACAAAAGCCGTAAAAAAGACAGCAGCGATACTACTGGAAAGGACGGTTTCAATATTTCCCATACACAATGCCGGGATCATTCAATACAACAGTATGAACGCGATACCAAGGCAAACCCATGGAAATACCCCTTTATCAAAGCTAAATAGACACTGCGTAACTTTATTGCATTGGAAAAGACTCTACTATAACTATCCTATGACCCCCCTGTTCGGTGGATTATTCAGAATAGGGATTAATATTTGTTCTATTCTTTTGGTAATAAAATAATGGAACAATTCTCTTTGTAGGAACAAAGAGAAGCAAATTTATTCTATACTCGATAAGTAACAATACGCAATGGGGGTTGGATTCCATTGTGTATGAGTGAATGTGTACATACTTATTCATCGCCCTATTCATAATAATTTGCAAATTTGACTTTATTCATTTTGTTTTTCTTTATGACTTTTTCTATAACTATAATCTATGGATAAAATAAATACGATAAAAGCCAATATATATTATAAGGACAATAATAATCATATTATTACGTTTCTACATCAAAGTGAAATACAGTACTTTGTTCTTTTTTCTTTCATTTAATGCCTATTGGTGTTCCAAAAGTACCTTTCCGAAGTCCTGGAGAGGAAGATGCATCTTGGGTTGACATATAGTGCGACTTGTCAGACATATTGGGTCCTATGGGATTTCCCCGTT
>NC_092328.1:39809827-39831924 GCF_036785885.1 Coffea arabica | reverse complement strand
GAACGAGTTGTCTAATATTGTTCCTCCTCCATTAGTTGATACTTCAAGGGGGCTTTACCTGGAATGAAAGAACAAAAATGGACTCATGAAGGTTTAATTACCGAATCGCTTCCCAATGGCATGTTCCGGGTTTGTTTAGATAATGAAGATCTGATTCTAGGTTATGTTTCAGGAAAGATCCGACGCAGTTTTATCCGGATACTACCAGGAGATAGAGTCAAAATTGAAGTAAGTCGTTATGATTCAACCAGAGGACGCATAATTTATCGACTCCGCAACAAGGATTCAAAGGATTAAGTGATTTTTTAACTTGAACATTCCTTTCGCGAGAATATGATTCAAGATGCAAAATCTAAAGAAACTTATTTTCTTCCAACCAAGAAGTAGATTCAAATTTAAGAGAAGGAATGACAAATATGAAAATAAGAGCTTCTGTTCGTAAAATTTGTGACAAATGTCGACTAATCCGCAGGCGAGGGCGAATTATAGTAATTTGTTCCAACCCGAGACATAAACAAAGACAGGGATAATCAGACTCGCTAAAGCAAGTGATACATAAATAAGGAATCTTTTTTAACATGAAATGGATATATCCATATATCTCTGACTCATATTTATGAGATGATAAAATATGGCAAAAGCTATACCGAGAGTTGGTTCACGTAAGAACGGACGTATTAGTTCACGTAAGAGTGCGCGTAGAATACCAAAGGGAGTTATTCATGTTCAAGCAAGTTTTCATAATACCATTGTCACTGTTACAGATGTACGGGGTCGAGTGGTTTCTTGGTACTCCGCCGGTACTTGTGGATTCAGAGGTACGAGAAGAGGGACACCATTTGCTGCTCAAACCGCAGCAGCAAATGCTATTCGTACAGTAGTGGATCAAGGTATGCAACGAGCAGAAGTCATGATAAAAGGTCCCGGCCTTGGGAGAGACGCAGCGCTTCGAGCTATTCGTAGAAGTGGTATAGTATTAACTTTCGTACGAGATGTAACTCCTATGCCACATAATGGCTGTAGACCTCCCAAAAAAAGACGTGTGTAGAAATGTCTATTGAAGAATTTTAAAGAAAAACAAGAGAAATAAATGATTCAATGATCTAATCAAATATTATTACTATGGTTCGAGAGAAAATAACAGTATCTACTCGGACACTAGAGTGGAAGTGTGTTGAATTAAGAACAGACAGTAAACGTCTTTATTATGGGCGTTTTATTCTGTCTCCACTGATGAAAGGTCAAGCCGACACAATAGGCATTGCAATGCGACGAGCTTTGCTTGGAGAAATAGAAGGAACATGTATCACACGTGTAAAATCTGAGAAATTCGCACATGAATATTCTACCATAGCGGGTATTCAAGAATCGGTACATGAAATCTTAATGAATTTGAAAGAAATTGTATTCAGAAGTAATCTATATGGAACTTGTGATGCATCTATTTGTGTCAGGGGTCCTGGATATGTAACTGCTCAAGATATCGTCTTACCGCCTTATGTAGAAATCGTTGATAATACACAACATATAGCTAGATTGATGGAACCAATCAATTTGTGTATTAGATTAGAAATCGAGAGAAATCGAGGATATCTTATAAAAACGCCACAGAACTTTCAAGATGGAAGTTATCCTATAGATGCTGTATTTATGCCTATTCGAAATGCGAATTATAGTATTCATTCTTATGGGAATGGGAATGAAAAACAAGAGATACTTTTTCTCGAAATATGGACAAACGGAAGTTTAACTCCGAAAGAAGCACTTCATCAAGCCTCCCGCAATTTGATTGATTTATTTATTCCATTTTTACATATGGAAGAACAAAACTCACATTTAGAGAACAATCAACACACGGTTCCTTTAGCTCCGACTATTCCCTAGATACACATATTTCACAATTGAATTAAAAAAGACCCAAAGTTAGGGATTTATCAATAGGTAATGTTGCACCAATGCCCAACCAAAGGGCGACTGCGGTACCAATCAAAAAGACAGTTGTCGCTACTGGACGACGAAATGGATTTTGAAATTTATTAACATTCTCTAAAAAGGGTACTGTTAATAATCCCGTAGGTACTGAAACCATTAAAAGAACACCCAACAATTTATTTGGTACTGTACGAAGTATTTGAAATACGGGAAAGAAATACCATTCCGGTAATATTTCCAAAGGAGTTGCAAATGGATCTGTCGGTTCACCAACCATTGATGGTTCTAGAACCGCTAAGCCTACGTTACATGCAATAGTACCTAGAATTACTACTGGAAAAATATATAACAGATCGTTGGGCCATGCGGGCTCTCCATAATAATTATGACCCATACCTTTAGCCAATTTAGCTCTTAATACAGGATCATTCAAGTCAGGCTTTTTTGTTATTGGGATAGGTGAATTTTTATGGATCCATCCCCCGAAGGAACCGGACATGATAATTTTTCATCATCCGGCTCAAGCAAGAATCAAAAGAACCAAACCGGCTAAAGTTTACCTATATCCATACATATATAAAGGGTTCAATGTAAGAAAAATTTTACTGAATTCTTTTTCCGGAGTTGCAAATATCGATTCCAAAGAATTCAGTTCTTACAAGTAAATACTCAATACCCAAGTAGGCTTACAAAATTAATCATGATATGATCAAGTGCTTTCTGGGTCGTCTCAGACCTTACGATTGGTATTTATTCCCCAAATATTTGTAAATACACACAAAAGGTTTACTTGTTACTAATATAGTCTAACCTCTGTTCTCCTTTAGACCCCCTGTTTCACTCCGATAGTATTATGTCATATCAATGCAGAGGAAATGAATGCATTTTCATACTATTAAATCTTAAGTTAAGTGAAATAGATAAACTATATTTTTTTTAGTTTATCTATTTCACTTATTATACTGGATCTTACGGAGCCTGCTCATGTACAACATGATTCGGATCTGATCATAGAAATAATTCTCTTCAAGCGAACCAGCTTATCCTCCCCTCTGTATAAGGCTTACGCGGTGGTTGGAACAAAGACACATTTGATTGTGAATTCCAATTCCAATGTGGTAGGCCTATAACTACACAGACTAATCAACAGTTCAAGTCACACACTCCCATAATCCACTTTCTCTTCAGAGAATTCCCTTCGACCCACAGTCTTATTTATTTGACAGGAATAGTTGAAGGGAGATATCCAAATACATGTCTTATTATTTTCAATAATCCATACTTATAGCAATGAAATACTATATATTCCTCCTCCAAATGATAAATGATTTATTTATTACAAAATTATATGATATATCTTCTCTATAAAGGGCCAGAAATACCTTGTTTACGTATCATTGGAAAGTGCATTAACATAAATACGGCAGTAAGAAGCGGCAATACAAAAGTGTGTAAACTATAAAAACGAGTCAAGGTGGATTGTCCCACACTAGCACTTCCGCGCAATAATTCTACCAAAGGAGATCCTATTACAGGAATAGCTTCAGGTACACCTGTTACAATTTTTACTGCCCAATAACCGATTTGGTCCCGAGGTAAGGAATAACCAGTTACACCAAAAGATGCGGTCAATACAGCCAGAACCACACCTGTAACCCAAGTCAATTCGCGAGGTTTTTTAAATCCACCGGTGAGATACACACGAAATACATGAAGAATCATCATTAGGACCATCATACTTGCTGACCATCAATGAACTGACCGTATTAACCAACCAAAGTTAGCTTCAGTCATTATGTATTGAACAGAAGCAAAAGCCTCAGTAACAGTTGGATGGTAGTAAAAAGTCATAGCAAATCCCGTAGCAACTTGGACTAAAAAACAAGTAAGCGTAATTCCCCCTAAGCAATAAAATATATTGACGTGGGGAGGAACGTATTTACTAGTTATATCATCTGCAATCGTTTGAATCTCGAGACGTTCTTCGAACCAATCATAGACTTTATTGAGATAGGTGGAACCCCCCCTGAGAACCGTATGTGAGACTTCCATCTCGTACAGCTCAAGCAAAAATACCCCAATACTATTTCCAACGGATATGTAATAGAAAGTTTGAAACTTTTTTTGAATCAAAGATTCAATCTTCTCTGAAGGTATGAAAGAAGAAAAACTCGAAAGCTCTTCCTTGTTTGGGGCGATAATACCCAAATCTCAAGTTGGCTCAGTCGTCTTTCTTACGGGCCTCTTGAATCCTCTCCTTTCCTATTTCATTGTTCTATTTATATATAATGTTTATTATTTGTTTTTTTATTGTATTAATAGGAATTTTCTTGTTAAGAACCCTATGAATTGATTTTAAAACCTCAGATTCATACTAGAAACGCGATGATTCAATAAAAAAAACTCTAACTTAAGTCAAAGATTTCCTGAGTAAGAATACTTGGACCATCACTTATTCCACGAATAGATAGAATGATTAAAAACTCAAAGAAATTTTTGTCTTTTTGTCAAAATCGAAATAGAAGAAAAACCTTTCGATTTATATTTATAAAATTGAATTCCTTTTGAAAATTGAAAATTTTTTGAGTCCGGATATGATAGAGGTCTGAACATTAAGTATGAATCATAGTTCAAATATTTCTTAATCTATTCTGTATATTCCGTGTTCCAGATACTAAAATAAATATCCGACGAAGTAGAACCATCTCTATCAAGATGACAGACCCATTCTCTGTAATATCAATAGGATCAATTATAACAAGTCACACACTCATATTCCGGAAATACAGAAACAAAGAAATTTTGCGATCGAACTCCCAAAATAGAATGGGCTCGAAATCCGAGCTCTAAATGATTGATTTTATTTTGGATTCAAAAGCTAGAACTTGGGAGTTCTTATAGCTCTAATTCATTGAAATTCCATCCAATAAAATGGAAGAATTATAAATCTCCAAAATAATAGATAGAAATACCGCAAATAGAGCCATTGCGACACCCATCAAAGGGGTTGTTCCCCACCCCGGAGCTACTTTACCATATTCTGAATTCAATGGTTTTAATAAACTCCCTACAGTAGTTCGTCTTAGACCAGATCTAGAACTGTTATCAACAGTTTGTGTAGCCATAAATCCTATTGTATTCATTGAGATCTGTTGACTTTGTATACCATTCCGTTGTAAATAAACGATCTTATCATAGATCCATTGGGGTCTTGAAATTATATAAATAATAATGGAAACAGCAACCCTAGTAGCCATCTTTATATCTGGTGTACTTGTAAGTTTTACCGGGTACGCCTTATATACCGCTTTTGGGCAACCTTCTCAACAACTAAGAGATCCGTTTGAGGAACATGGGGACTAGTTGAAGTAATGAGCCTCCCAATATTGGGAGGCTCATTACTTCAATTTCAATTGAGATAATGAAAAATCATTTTATCTTTTTAGTTGGAACTTTAGGAGGTTCTCGAAAAAAGATAGCGAAAAAAATTATCCCTAGAGTCGAGACTAAGAGGAATGTATAAACCAGTGCTTCCATAGATTCGATCGCGGTTTACAATTACAATTATAGCTTCCATACCTGTTTGTTTATTTTTTTTTGGGGGGGGGGGGTTCTCTCCCGTATAAAGAAAGAGAAAAAGTAAAAAAGTGGTCAAGATTTCTCGGGTATCTTATGACAAATTCCAAAAAGAAAATCGAGGCAAAAGATACCAAAGCAGTGTTGTATCAGACTGCCTGTCTTCTTGTAGTTGGATCCCCAATTTTTTGGAATGCTCCAAATTCGACTTGAGCATCCAAATCCGGGTCAATACCAGCAAAAACATCTCTGAACAAGGTTCTAGCACCATGCCAAATGTGTCCAAAAAAGAAGAGCAAAGCAAATGAAGCATGTCCAAAAGTAAACCAACCCCTTGGACTGCTACGAAAAACACCATCGGATTTCAAAGTAGCACGATCTAATTCAAAAATTTCACCCAATTGAGCGTGCCTAGCATATTTTTTCACAGTAGCAGGATCGCTATAACTGACTCCATTGAGTTCGCCGCCGTAGAATTCAACAGTTACACCTACTTGTTCAACACTATACTTTGATTCTGCCCTTCTAAAAGGAACATCCGCTCTAACAATTCCGTCGCCGTCTATCAAAACGACTGGAAATGTTTCAAAAAAAGTAGGCATACAACGTACAAAAAGTTCCCGCCCTTCTTTATCTCTAAAGATAGGGTGTCCCAACCATCCAATCGCTATTCCATCCCCGTTATCCATCGAACCTGCCCTGAATAATCCCCCTTTTGCCGGATTATTTCCGATGTAATCATAAAAAGCTAATTTTTCAGGAATTTTAGACCAGGCTTCTGATAAACTTTGATTTTCTGCTAGTCCAGCACTAACTCTTCGATATATCTCTTGTTGAAAGTACCCCTGATCCCATTGATAACGAGTGGGCCCAAATAATTCGATCGGAGTAGTTGCTGAACCATACCACATAGTTCCGGCAACAACAAAAGCCGTAAAAAAGACAGCAGCGATACTACTGGAAAGGACGGTTTCAATATTTCCCATACACAATCCCTTGTATAGGCGTTGTGGTGGGCGGACGCTAAGATGGAATAACCCCGCTAATATGCCCAATGTCCCTGCTGCAATGTGATGAGAGACTATTCCTCCCGGAACAAAAGGATCAAAACCTTCCACGCCCCATGCCGGATTTATGGGTTGTACTTTGCCCGTTAGTCCATAAGGATCGGACACCCATATTCCAAAACCATATAAGCCTGTTACATGAAATGCACCAAAACCAAAGCAAGCCACTCCTGAAAGAAATAAATGAATTCCAAAGATCTTGGGCAAATCCAAAGAAGGTTTTCCTGTACGTTCATCGCAAAATATTTCTAGATCCCAATATACCCAATGCCAGATGGCTGCCAAAAAGCATAAACCAGAAAACACAATATGTGCCCCCGCTACACCTTCGTAACTCCAAATACCCGCATTCGTTACAGTTCCCCCTGTGATACTCCAACCGCCCCATGAATTGGTAATTCCTAAACGAGTCATAAAGGGTATAACAAACATACCCTGTCTCCACATTGGATCAACAACAGGATCGGAAGGATCAAAAACTGCTAATTCATATAGAGCCATCGAACCAGCCCAACCAGCAACCAGAGCTGTATGCATTATATGAACAGAAAGCAAGCGGCCGGGATCATTCAATACAACAGTATGAACGCGATACCAAGGCAAACCCATGGAAATACCCCTTTATCAAAGCTAAATAGACACTGCGTAACTTTATTGCATTGGAAAAGACTCTACTATAACTATCCTATGACCCCCCTGTTCGGTGGATTATTCAGAATAGGGATTAATATTTGTTCTATTCTTTTGGTAATAAAATAATGGAACAATTCTCTTTGTAGGAACAAAGAGAAGCAAATTTATTCTATACTCGATAAGTAACAATACGCAATGGGGGTTGGATTCCATTGTGTATGAGTGAATGTGTACATACTTATTCATCGCCCTATTCATAATAATTTGCAAATTTGACTTTATTCATTTTGTTTTTCTTTATGACTTTTTCTATAACTATAATCTATGGATAAAATAAATACGATAAAAGCCAATATATATTATAAGGACAATAATAATCATATTATTACGTTTCTACATCAAAGTGAAATACAGTACTTTGTTCTTTTTTCTTTCATTTAATGCCTATTGGTGTTCCAAAAGTACCTTTCCGAAGTCCTGGAGAGGAAGATGCATCTTGGGTTGACATATAGTGCGACTTGTCAGACATATTGGGTCCTATGGGATTTCCCCGTTTTCTCCCCCGATTGAGATATCCTCAGTTTCACCCGAGAAAGATTCATTGAATCAGCAAAAATTTGGAGCGTGAAGTGCAATTAGATCCATTTTGGAGATTAATATTAGTTCGAATAATTTATGGTTAGTTTGGTTGGACTAAATAAAAAAGAAAAAATGAAATATCCAGGCTCCGTTTAGAAAAACCCAATTCGATTGGTAATATATCTATAATTACTAGTTCTGTCATAAATGATTCCGATTTGACTTATTTGTCAAGCGGGTTACTAAATACTTGGTAGAAAGTATGAAAAAAATTGAAAAAAAAAAACAGAAAAAAGTCATAACAAAAAGAAATGGTAATGGGGCCTTTGTCCTATATGTGCAAATGAAAATCGGGTGAATCTTTACCCGGAGTAGAGCATAAACCTAAAAAGATGAAAGAGACCCACTCAGGAACAAGAGAATACCATTGTGATTTGGATTGATTTTCGATGAAACAATACATCAATGAGAAGTTAATTAGATGGGTTTAGTGACTTTTTTATTATATTTAGAAATATTAAAAAAAAAAGTAAAAACTCGTGTTTATTGAAGAAGAAAAAAGCCTTTCGTTAGAAGTCAGAAAGAACCTGTTATGAGAAAAGAAAAAGGACTGGAATCTATACATTGATTCTTTTTTTTCGCAATTTTTTTGAACCGTATGCACCAAAAGGTGCATGTACGGTTTCTAAGGAATATACCTGTACCCTAATCAACCGACTTTATCGAGAAAGATTACTTTTTTTAGGCCAAGCAGTTGATAGCGAGATCTCAAATCAACTTATTGGTCTTATGATATATCTCAGTATCGAAGATGATACCAAAGATCTGTATTTGTTTATAAACTCTCCCGGCGGATGGGTAATCCCCGGAGTAGCTATTTATGATACTATGCAATTTGTACGACCAGATGTCCATACAATATGCATGGGGTTAGCCGCTTCAATGGGATCTTTTATCCTGGTTGGGGGAGAAATTACCAAACGTCTAGCATGCCCTCACGCTTGGCGCCAATGAGGTTTTTATTTGAGAGAAATTAAAGAAGACTATGCCTTCGCCCTATGAAATATGAATATTAAGTAATAATAGCATGGCACTTCGAATTCGATACGAGAAAAGTTTGCATTGTCAAAAAATTAGATTATGTATCGAAAGGGTGGTATGAGAGAAAGGATATTTTCGATTTTATCTTATTTATTGGGAGTCCACTTCAGCGTCACAAACCTTTTTGTTTTTATTTTGGAAGACTCTTAACAATATTTATGTTATGTAAAGAGAGTGAAAAAAGATTTTTCCTCATTTGATTGCATCAAAAAGAAACTTTGGGATTGCTGAATCACAGACAAAAAAATAATATAAATTAATATAAATATATAAGGCAACGGAGCCATCATAGTATTTTTTGACTATTTGGAAAGGAAGGGTGGCATTTTGATCAGTTAACCATCTGGTCTGATATATTCTTCTCTTTCTTCAATGGAAGGGAAGGGTCAATTTTATTGTAGAGCCGTATGCAATGCACAAAAGATAAAAGATGCCCGTACGGTTGTTCAATTCTATCCTTTTCCTATTATTATTTATCTTTCTTTTCTCTTCCGAGATAGAGGAACTTTTTATTATGTTATATCATCAGGGTAATGATCCATCAACCTGCTAGTTCGTTTTATGAGGCACAAACGGGAGAATTTATCCTGGAAGCGGAAGAACTGCTGAAACTGCGTGAAACCCTCACAAGGGTTTATGTACAAAGAACGGGCAAACCTTTATGGGTTGTATCCGAAGACATGGAAAGAGATGTTTTTATGTCAGCAACAGAAGCACAAGCTTATGGAATTGTTGATCTTGTAGCGGTTGAATGAAAATAACATGGATTTCACGAAAATCCGCGATTTGAGATTTTATCTCTGACTTTAATATTCTATTACATATTTATTAATATAGAAGTAATTCATAATCATCCGGTTAGGATCAATCTAAACCAGTCCATTATGTATACAATTCAACATGCCAACTATTAAACAACTTATTAGAAATGCAAGACAGCCAATAAGAAATGTCATGAAATCCCCCGCCCTTCGGGGATGCCCTCAGCGTCGAGGAACATGTACTCGGGTGTATGTGCGACTCGTTTAGATCATATCATGAGCAGGCACAAAAGTAAAAAAACAACCTCTCCAGTATCAATGATACGTACCGGCGAATATAATATGGAAGAGGGGACTCCATTTACTATCTAAAAAAATAAGACAATCTATCATATCCCTCCATTGTGTATGAATTTTATGGTTTCCATTGGTGCAAATCCAATAATGATGAGAAGCAATTCTCCATTGGTAACAAACGGTTATCCATTAAGCGGAGAAATTTTTATTTAAAAAGTATAAAGAGTAGGCCTTATTCTGACAAGAACGGACTAAGAGGGTCAGCTACCCAGCTAATTTTCATAAAAAAATACCGTTACGGTATAGGTAGATCTCGTTGTGAAAGACCTATTACTAGATAATTCATGGGTAGAGCCAAGGAGGATTAACTATACAAGTTATCAATAACGTTGATTAAATGAAGTAAAGGCTCCGGTGTATAGAAAAGACCTCACCGTTTATGAAGTCACCATAGAAACGATGGAATCCACTATTTCTTTATCTGTCTATTTACTTTGATTTTTTACACTTATAGCGCAGAATACAATTTCTTATTTTTTTCTTAATTTCGCCTAAAACAAAAAAAAAAAAAAAAAATCGTGGTCGGGAAGGTTATAGCAGCCAAAGCCATTGGAATTTTTACTTTATACATTGGAAAAATTCGTTTTGTTATTAATAGATTAGGAAAGGGCAAAAGAATAACTGAAAGAAAAGAAATCAATTAGTTATTCTTCAAAGTTTCAACTGTTCAATGACTAGAATTAGACGGGGATATATAGGTCGGAGACGTAGAACAAAAATTCATTTATTTGCATCAAGCTTTCGGGGGGCCCATTCAAGACTTACGCGAACTATTACTCAACAAAAAATATAAGCTTTGGTTTCGGCTCATCGAGATCGGGATAGTAAAAAGAGAAATTTTCGTCGTTTGTGGATCATTCGGATAAACGCAATAATTCGTGAAAGAGTAGTAGAACGGGCACTATCCTATAGTTATAGTAGATTAATACACGATCTGTACAAGAGATAGCTGCTTCTTAATCGTAAAATACTTGCACAAATAGCTATATCAAATAGGAATTGTCTTTATATGATTTCCAATGAGTTATATAAATATAAAGAAGTCGATTGTAAAGAATCCGGTGGAATAATTTAAACAGACTTTCCCGGAGTTCATTCTCCGGGAAAGTAGAGTCAAAATTACTATAATAAAAAATGCTAAAGTAGTCAAAATCAATGAATGCGTTCAAGAAAAAAAGCTTTCTCCAATTCGTTTTTGTTCTTACGACACGATAATCAAATCTGGATTCTCGGAAAAACACTAATTTGTGTTTGAGTTCGGATTAAAATTATGATTCAAGTGAAAAAAGAGTAAGCCTATTTATTTCTAGTTCTAAGACCAGTAGTTCTAGCAGTCGACTCGGTTCTTTCAAACTGTTTCTCATTATTCAGAAAGGGTAACAAAGATAAAATACGAGCTTGTTTTATAGCAACAGTAATTAATCGTTGTTGTTTCAAGGTCAATCTATTCACCCGTCTGGATAATATTTTTCCTTGTTCACTAATAAATCGACTAATTAAACTCATGTTTCTATAATCAATTTGATCCCCCGATTGAATCGGGGGCAAACGCCTACGAACAGATCGCTTGGATTTAAGAAAAGATCGTTTGGATTTATCCATGGTTTGTTTTAGTTTATTCCTTATCCCGAAAATCCTAGTTCTTAAGTCTAATTCATTTTAACGCTATTCTAAATAGAATTTTTTTCTTTTCTATTTAAATATGTTATATATAATGCCATTTTGTCCCTTTCCTTGAAAGGGTAAGATATAGATACTCAGCTCGATCTATTTCTTTATCTCCCCATGAACCGTATGCTTGTAACAATAGGGACAGAATTTTTTCAATTCTAATCGATTGGGTGTATTGTGCCGGTTCTTTTGAGTAATATATCTGGAAATTCCCGTTGATACCTTATTAACACTGTTTCGAACACAATCGGTACATTCCAAAATCACCGTTACTCGTACGTCTTTACCCTTGGCCATGAACCCACCTTGGATTTTTTATTTACTCAACTCGTCTATTTTCGATTCAATATTAAGAAGAAAGGAAGGAAAAAAAATAGAAGTTACTAACTCGAAATCCAATTATAAAAACTATAGTAAATGAAAGTCATAGTAAATAATAAGGAATATAAAAATTTCTAAACTCTATTTCAAATCGAAGTACAGTATTTTAGTTTTCAGTTAAATATCTTGTAATACTTTTTCCTTCGACGCGTATTTTCTATTCTTATTCTAAACCCATTTTTCTATTATTAATATTCATTTTATAATTCGAACTTGAACCCAGGTCTCGCAGATGTTGAATCGAATCCACTTTTATTTTTTCTCTTTCCTCCCTTATTCTAAAAAGGGAAAAAAGAGAAAAGAGGAGAAGAGGGGTTAGTCACAGATATTTGATTGTATCTTTAATCTTCTTCATCCCCTTCCCATGTCAATAACTAGAATGAAAAAAAGGGGAATGTCAATGCATCCGGAAAAAAACGATTAATCTCTATCAATAGACCTGCCAAAGCCCCGAACCATAGTGTACTTAGTACTGGTGCCACGGAGAGATATGTTTTAAAATCTCGCATTGAAAACCCTCCCTTGTTTATTTATTGTAATACAGATAATGCATATATGATCAGAGGCATATGTAGTTAAGGACCGGTTATAATTGTACACATAGTCTTTAAGTTAAATTGAGTTATACAATGATCCGGTAAATAAGATTTTACCCTTTCTTAGAATCTTAAATTAAAACCAAAAAAACCTCTTACCAAGCATTTCCGAAAAATACTCATTTATTTTTATTATATATAATAAATATTATTATGTTAAACATATCTTAAATGAGACCAAAAAGACAAAATGGGCAGAAAATTGTGTAGATCAATCGACGAAATAATGATGTGGAAAACAAAACAGTAATTTTATACAATGAGACTGTAGAATAATGGAAGGGATGTGGCGCAGCTTGGTAGCGCGTTTGTTTTGGGTACAAAATGTCACGGGTTCAAATCCTGTCATCCCTACCTATTACTGCTCCTTTGAGCAGTAACGAGGGATCGACTGAGATCGATTCGAATTGGATATAATCTTTCATTTTTGTGTTTATGATACTATCCATACAAAAAGTATTGGGGTTATAAAAAAATCCTTTTCTTTACAGCCTTGTCTGTTCGGATAAAAAAGCGCTCTTAGTTCAGTTCGGTAGAACGTGGGTCTCCAAAACCCGATGTCGTAGGTTCAAATCCTACAGAGCGTGGTTTTTTTATTCTTAGATCTGAACTAGACTCAGTAACAACTTGGACATCAATTAGGAATTTGACCCCCTATGGATTAAATAAAAGGAAAGGAGGAGGTCAATCAAAAAAAGATATATTAATTAATCAAAGGTCCAACTGATCATCACACCTGTATTGTAAATATGCAGTTACGAATAATCCAGCCAAAGTAATAGGAATTAGACCTAACACGATTCCAAATAGAAAAACTTCAATCATTTCAATTTATTTGAAAGAAAAAAAAAGAAGTAATATCTATACCTAAATATTAATCCGAATTGACATGAATCTCAATGATTGGGAATTGACAATTGAGGCAGTAAGTGTAACTATAGAATGTGCAAAATTGGTTTCTTTTTATGAATCGTTCATTTCAAATATTAATTTTAAATAAGTCGTATTTTGTTCAAACCAATAAATAGAGCTGAGGTTATAGTTAAAGCTGCTAGTAGAAAACCAAAATAACTTGTTATAGTAAGCATGAAGGGGCTAAATGAAATTTGTTTTTTATACATATGTTTATAAAGCACTTACCTAAGTTTCAATTTTTGCCAATAGGATACACAAAAATATCAATTGAAAGAATAAGTTCAATTGAAAATTTGTTATTCATCTATCATTATATACGGCGCTAATAAAGATAAAGTATAAAGTAAGAGGTATATAAAATCGATTTATCGTCTGTAACATCTACCTATTCTGCGATTTCAACCAACCCACTCATTGAGTAACTCTTAGGTAAACTAATAAAAAGAACCGGCTCATGTAACTTCATTCAAAAATGAAACTCTTTTTGAATTATTATGGAATAAAATTCAAAAATTATTTCTATTTTGATCATTTCTTCTATTTTTAAATTTATCGAATCTATTCTTGATTTTAGAGCAAAGAATAAGCATATAAACTAAACCTTTTGACTTTGCTTTAAGTTTAACTCATTAGATTTGGTAATAGGTTCATTCACATAATATCTTGAACAACTGAGAATAAAAATGTTATTACCGAATCACTCAAAAAAATATTTTTTTGATTCAACTAAGTTTTAAAACTAATCATTTTTATTTTTTTTTATAAGTTCCACATTTTATCTTTCCATATTCTAAAGCATCATCCTTGTAACTAAATCCTTCGACTTTGATCGAATATAAGAAAGCATTACAATTCTTTCTCTAAAATAAAAAATTTCTTCTACAACTACGAAAAGGGAATTTTTAGATCTCACATCTACTTACAAAAAAAATAAAAGTGTGGGAATGTAATAATCTCTTTTATTGGAAGAATTTTCTATTGAATGAGGCATCATTTTACATCAACTAAAGAAAAAGTAAAGCAAAAACAAAAAAGAAATTATTTAACACTTCCTTTCGATACTGATTAAAATTGCGTTGCTGTGTCAGAAGAAGGATAGTTATACTGATTCGGTATACTCTAAAGACGCCTTCGGTACAATATTGACGATCTCACAAAAAATTTTCAGTGAATTGACATTTACTGATCTCATTTTTTACGGAATCGATCCCCTTTGACTGTACAAGAATATGTGGAGCTCAGCATGTCTGGAAGCACAGGAGAACGTTCTTTTGCTGATATTATTACCAGTATTCGATACTGGGTCATTCATAGCATTACAATACCTTGCCTATTCATTGCTGGTTGGCTATTTGTCAGCACCGGTTTAGCTTATGATGTGTTTGGAAGCCCTCGGCCAAACGAGTATTTCACAGAAAGCCGGCAGGGAATTCCATTAATAACTGGCCGTTTTGATCCTTTGGAACAACTTGATGAATTTAGTAGATCTTTTTAGGAGGCCCTAATGACTATAGATCGAACCTATCCAATTTTTACAGTACGATGGTTGGCTGTTCACGGCCTAGCTGTACCTACCGTCTTTTTTTTAGGATCAATTTCAGCAATGCAGTTCATCCAACAATAAAACTACATCCGAATTATAGAGCTATGACACAATCAAACCCGAACGAACAAAATGTTGAATTGAATCGTACCAGTCTATACTGGGGGTTATTACTCATTTTTGTACTTGCTGTTTTATTTTCCAATTATTTCTTCAATTAAGAAAAGGAAAGAGAATAAATAATCATTATAGGCATTCTCTTAACGCATTCGGAAGGATCTCATCTCATAATTATCCATGACTGTTTATGTCTCTAGCACGAACACTTGATGAAATGTGGAGGGAAGTGGGTTAAATGGCCGATACTACTGGAAGAATTCCTCTTTGGATAGTAGGTACTGTAACTGGTATTCTTGTGATCAGTTTAATAGGTGTTTTCTTTTATGGTTCATATTCCGGATTGGGTTCATCCCTGTAGTAATCGAATGAATTAAGTTGTAGACATGAAAGCGTAAGAACTTGGCGGGATTCCCTTCTTTCTTTGGCTAATTCGAAGGGGGAGGACCCGTTGAGTTCTTAAGAATCATACTTTTTTTCGTCTAAATGACAAAATAGATTTCCCTTTCTGCTGTTTCAAAAAACTTCATTTCTTTTTTTTTCTGATGATGTTTTTGAAAAATGAACTTCATTAAGTGATTCAGAACACTCGCCCCTTGACAGTATCTATCGGTACTTTCATTTCAAAGTTAGAAGAAAGAAGGAATCACTCAATTTCTTGGATGATAGAATATATATTTTTGTAGATTAGATATTTGCAAATACTTTCTATACTAATAGAACTTTATTCTATTTATTTTAATATCTCATCCAATTTGAAAATTTTTATAAAAAGTTCTATTTAATCAATAAAACCCCTCTTGTTTTTTTATTTATACATATGGAAAAATTGAAAGTAAGACTAGAAATCTTTGAAGAACAGGATCAAGAATCGTTACTCTTTTGACACAAAAAAGGGTTTAGAAAATTCCCTTTCTTGTGTCGAAGACTAGGAAGACGAATAATCTCTTCTAGAAGAGATTGTTTGTTTCCCATATATCCCTTCTATTACCCGATTACTTCTGTCAGGTATCTAATCCAATTGGATTCTATTTAGAATCTAAAACTATTGATCCATTTTATAACATTGAAATCGGGCAATAGTAACATAGCCCCATTGCCCCAATTTGACTAAAAAAATAAAGAAATAGGGTGAAAGTCAAATAGAATTCTTCAAAATCTACATACTATGACTAGCAATGCGGTAAAAGAAATTCCCAGCATCTCGTAGAAAAAGTATAAACAAGCAACCGCAAGTCTAGAAATTCATTTCGGCCAATTGAACCTTCTCGAACTGTTTCTTTTTAAGAACCAAAAAGATTTGTGCCAAAATAACAGATGCCAAGAAGAACAAAAGGCCTTGGACACGTAATGGATCTTGAAGTACTATTTCTGCATCTCCCTGACCAAATCCGCCCACATTGGGATTACTCGTTAATGGTTGATCCAATTTGATGTATTCGCCCTCTGAAACAAGAAGTTCTGGTCCTGGGGGGATAATATCAACCACTTGACGTCCATCCGTATCTGTTATGGTTATTTCATATCCCCCTTTTTCTTTTCGTATAATTTTGCTTACTATACCTGCTCCTGTAGCATTATAAACTGTATTGTTACTCTTGCTCCCGTCGGGATAAATCTGACCCCTTCCCCTGTTCCCGCCTACGTATATAGGATATTTTAAGAAGTGAACATCCTTCTTAGTAGCGGGGTCGGGGGAATGAATAGGAAAGGTTATTTCGCTATATTTCTGACCGGGGATAGGTCCTATCACAAGAATATTTTTTTTATTAGGGCGATAGCTCTGAAAAGACAAATTGCCTATCTTTTCTTTAATCTCGGGAGAAATACGATCGGGGGGAGCTAATTCAAACCCCTCCAGTAAAATAAGAACAGCCCCTACATTCAAACCCCCCTTTTTACCATTAGCAAGAACTTGTTTTAGTTGCTTATCATAAGGAATTCGAACAACTGCTTCAAATACAGTATCAGGAAGTACCGCCTGTGGAACCTCAATATCTACGGGCTTATTAGCTAAATGGCAATTGGCACATACAATACGCCCAGTTGCTTCGCGTGGATTTTCATAACCCTGTTGTGCGAAAATGGGATATGCATTTGAAACGGCTGTTCGAGTTATGATATATATCATGAGAGATACAGAAATAGATCGAGTAATCTGTTCCTTTATCCAAGAAAAAATATTTCTAGTTTCCATGGTCCAATCGTTGATCCCAAAATTTCTACAATAGACAATAAGTGGGGGTAAGTCGCTAGTATAGTTCCCTATCCACGATTCTGCTAGTTACTGGAATAAATTTAATGGAATAATATTTTACTGGAATATAATTATAGGATGAATCCCCCCAGATGGGTCGAAATAGAAAGCGTAAGTAGGACTTGCAATGTTTTGTTTATGTACAACTACAAAGTAACAAAGGTTCTGGTTGGATTAGATTTATATCAGTGGATCTTTTATCAGTCATTCATTGAATGATAAATAACCACAAGTGAAGGAGATACACGATTTAAATAACGGAAAATCCAATATTTAAAAATTGTATCAAGAATGACTGGAAAAGTGGAAACAAGACCAGATATAATTTGATCATTATGAACAAATCCAAGATCTTTGTAGACAGAGCCAACCATTAGTTCCCAACCATGAGGTGAATGGAATCCGATACATAAATCCGTTAATAAAAGAATAGAAAAAGCTTTGACTGTGTCGCTTAAGTTATATAGGAATTTCTGGGTCCAAGAGTTAAGAATAACAAGTTCTTCATTACCCAAAATAGAAAAACCGCTTAGAATAACAAAACAGATTATATTTGTCGAGAAGTGCAAAATCGTATGGATCCGACCCTCGTTGTATATGTTGATTAATTGGATCGCTTCTTTTTGGATTCGTATACGAAATTTTTGTAGATGTGTCTCCGAGTATTCCTCGATCAGTTCGTCTAAGACGAGGAGTTCCTCTAATTCTATGAATTTTTCTAGAATACTCTTTTCTTGAATATCATTCAAAAAAATTTCGGATTGCCCAGCATTCCACCAATTATTAACCCAAGATTCCAGACTTTTATTAAATGAGAGAGAAAGCCACCAGGGCAAAAATACTATAGATACAAGATATAAAAGGGGAGTGAATGCTTTCTTTTTTGTCATTTTTCATCTGTGAATTGTTAATCAACCCACCTCATTCATCGACTCTATGCAATCTAATATTTCTTTCACACATGAGTTCTATACAAAGTATGAAACCTATAAATCTATTTTCTTTGCGGTTATTGAATCTAGAAAGAATAGAGAAATCAATTAAGAATCCACTTTGAATGAAGAAATATTAAAAAATAACCTTTCCCGATATCTCAATCGGTCAACAAAACAAGTGTCTTTTTTCGATGAATGATCGAAAGAACCACTTTAATTTAAGTAATGAATATTAGTTAAATTTTGAGACGAAAGAACTCCTTTTCTCTCAAATATCAAAATATCCATCCAATATTTCAAAACAAATTTACTGATTACCCACAGTCAGGAATAAAATAATTGAGGGAAGGAGATTGCGATAATCAAAGTGGCAAAACAAGACAGAAATTGGCTAGTTATCATTATTAAGAAATCTAATTGTTATTTTTGTATTGGTCATTAAGGAACGCAAAAGAAAGGAGAAAAAAAACGTCGATTGACAAAAAAAATAATTTATAAAATAGGATTTATCTGTATCAATTCCAACTAAATATTGAACTTAAAAAGAAGATTAATTTCTTTATACCGAAATAGTTTGATATATGAGATGAATATATTATTTCGATTTGTTACTTGTTTAATTTTAGTTGCGTGGATTTGCATACGTATAAAAAACCATAAAAAAAGTTTCCGTTTATGGTTGTTCCGCCCGCTTTAGCTTGAATAAACCTTCTGATGAAACTTCACACTTAAGTTATGTTATAGGAAAAAAGATTCTTGCATTTTTCCCTCTTGTTGAAAAAGCATCTATTTTTCCACGCATTTCTCAAAATACTTCAATTGGTACACGCAAGAAATAGGCTAATTCAGCAGCCTTTTGTTCAATTTCTCGTGGAGTCAAATTTTCATCAGTACGAGTTAAGGGAATGGTCCCCTGGCCTCGAATTTCCATATAAAGGACACGGCGTGCAAAAATACCCTCTTTAACTTCTATTCGAATGGACTGAATATCTTTTATAAGGAATCGGAGGAATATGCGACGATTTTTTCCAGGAAATCCCCAACGAAAAATACACACTATGCCTTCCTTTCTATCGAATCGATCATAACCATTGCCTACATTTCAGGAAATTGTGCACCACAAATAGGAGCTAATAAAGAGACCCGCGATTCCGTAGAAAGACATGACGATCCCTTGTGGAAAAAAAATGATTTGCTGAGACGGAAAAAAATATATCAAATTTCTACCAAGATAACTGGAAATTCCAACCAATAAGAATCCTACTGAACCTACAAAAAGGATAAAGGCCCAGCAGAAATTACTTATTTTTCGAGACCCCTTTATAAGTTCTATCCATATATGCTCTGATCGCAAACTCATACTTGATCCGATTACATTTTATTAGAATTGAGAGAATACTTCAAATTTTTTTGACTTTACTTTTTTTGTTTCCGAAGTAACTCTCATCAACTAGCACTAGTTTGGTGTGAACCTTTAGGAGTAATTCATCAAATTGATTAAATCTAAAATAATAGCATACTCTTCATATGATCCCACTATACATACAGATCCGCTGACTTTCTATTTCAGCCATCCGGCGATCCTGATCGATTTGAAAACAGCTAGAATTCATTTAACCATATATCGTGTTTATGCAGGCATAAGAGTTCTTCCTTTAGGTTCGGTAAAAATTACATGTTATACCATATTCTACTAAATATATGTCCGTGCTATGATACAAATCTAAGTTTTGAAAAAATGGAAGATATTGGGTCCCATCGGATCTAAATAATCTTATTTTTTTGAACATGAAGAGATAAAGAAGCCATTGCAATTGCCGGAAATACTAGGCCTACTAAAGGCACAAAAATAGAGGGAAAGCTGAAAGTTATCATAGAATGGGTGCCTCGATTTATTATTTGTACCTGTTATTATTATTTATAAATAAAGATATCTTATAATAATTATAATTAAGAATTTAAATTCTTATGAATTTTAATTTTTTATTTTATTATTAATTTAATTCAATTTTAAATTCTTAGTATAGATCTAAGTATCTATATATCTATATTTAAATATCTAAGTAAATATAGAGAATAAACGCAAGGAGTGTAGAAGGAAATAAATTCATTTATTTATCTTTTTTATCTTTTGAATCTTTTCTTTTTATTCTACACGAAAGGGAAAGGTATGTATGATAATCTATTTTTTCTTTTCTTTGTCTTTTATTCTTGTATTCTAATTTAATAAAGAAAGAGTTTGTTACACATTATCGAAAGATTCGTTAGAATCCGAACCAACAGAGCTTTTTAGCTAAATAAGGGATTTTGGGGAAATGGAAATAGAGAAAAATAAAAAAAAAACTCTTTTTTTTATATTTTATTTGATACGTAAGATAAAAATAAGAAATTCGTTTTGTTTGCCTAATTTGAAGAATTCAATCTTTTTTTTTAATAGAGACTTCTTAATAAAAAATTGAATTAAGAATCAGAAATAAGAAATATAAGTAAAAAAGAATTATCCACAACTTTTGATTCGTTCTACAATTTGAACTTATGCCACCAAAGAAAATTCCATTCTTATTTCCTTTGATTCCGATAAACTAACTACTCGTTTATTACAAATAACAAATAATTGTTGAACTTAGTGCTCTGTTTCATTTTGATTCAAAGGAACGAAATCATGGAACTGAAATAACTCACTAAGAACGCTTTTTAAAAGATTACGCGGTACGATTAGGTCGAATAAACCCTTCTGGAATAAATATTCAGCGGCTTGTGAACCTTCAGGTACTGTTGTATTCAATGTTTGTTCAATTACTCTTTTACCTGCAAATGCAATATAGGCGTTGGGTTCGGCAATAATGATATCACCCAACATACCAAAACTGGCTGTTACTCTGCCAGTAGTAGGAGATGTAAGGATTGATACATAAAATAACTTTTTATTTGATTGATAATCATATAAAGCAGACGAAATTTTAGCCATTTGCATCAAGCTCAAACTTCCTTCTTGCATGCGTGCCCCCCCCGAAGCACATACTATAATAAGAGGTAGCAACTTTTTGGTAGCGTATTCAATCAAACGGGTTATTTTTTCCCCAACTACGGATCCCATACTACCCCCCATAAACTGAAAATCCATAACCCCAACTGCTACGGGAATGCCGTTTAGTTGGTCTATGCCTGTTTGAACAGCCTCGGTTAATCCTGTCTTCTTTTGATAAGAATCAATACGATCTTTATAAGGTTCCTCCTCCGAATGAAATTCAATGGGATCCAGAGAGGCCATGTCTTCATCCATAGGATCCCAAGTACCAGGATCGATCGAAAGTTCGATTCTTTCTGAACTATTCATTTTCAAATGATATCGACATTGTTCACAAATATTCATTTTTTATTTCAAAAATTTCTTATAATTTAATCCATAACAATTTTCACATTGAACCCACAAATGTCTATATTTTTGAGTTACATCGAGATCATTAGAACTTTCTATTATAGTAAAATCGCTCCCCTTCACGTGGGTTTGTATATCTGAAACCTCTCTTTCACTATTATTTCTACTTTCACCACAAATGGAACTATAGATGTAACTATCGCTGTAATTATCCCCTCCACTTACAATGGAAGTCTCAATCCAAATTTGAGACTGAAGATAACTGTCAATGCAACTATTAATATGATTATTCCAACT